>NW_026263253.1:0-46821 GCF_947179515.1 Apodemus sylvaticus
ACTCTTTACGAGAAGAAAATAACGCATCGTACAAAATTAGCTTGTATCTCCAAAACTACACGTTGTATCTCGAAAAGAATTGTTGTGGCGTGTACGTCTTAACATGTAGCATCTAAAGAGAACCAAAAGGAGAATTTTCTTTCGTCAAAATTTTTCAGAAAATCACGTTTTAAGGAAATCCCGCATCGTGCGAAATTATCTTGTTTTTCCTAAACAACACGTTGTAAGTCGAAAAGCTTTCATGTTGCGTGTATGTCTAAGTGTGTAGCCTCAAAAGAGAAGGCACAGGACAGTTTTCTCTCGAAAGGATATGTAAGAATACCACTTCATAAGAAATACAGTTTTGCAGAGTAAAGGCATATACGTACGCATTGGAAACTCTTTACGAGAAGAAATAACGCATCGTACAAAATTAGCTTGTATCTCCAACCCAAAACTACACGTTGTATCTCGAAAAGAATTGTTGTGGCGTGTACGTCTTAACATGTAGCCATCTAAAGAGAACCAAAAGGAGAATTTTCTTTCGTCAAAATTTTTCAGAAAATCACGTTTTAAGGAAATCCCGCATCGTGCGATATTATCTTGTTTTTTCCTAAACAACACGTTGTAAGTCGAAAAGCTTTCATGTTGCGTGTATGTCTAAGTGTGTAGCCTCAAAAGAGAAGGCACAGGACAGTTTTCTCTCGAAAGGATATGTAAGAATACCACTTCATAAGGAAATACAGTTTTGCAGAGTAAAAGACATATACGTCGCATTGGAAACTCTTTACGAGAAGAAATAACGCATCGTACAAAATTAGCTTGTATCTCCAAAACTACACGTTGTATCTCGAAAAGAATTGTTGTGGCGTGTACGTCTTAACATGTAGCATCTAAAGAGAACCAAAAGGAGAATTTTCTTTCGTCAAAATTTTTCAGAAAATCACGTTTTAAGGAAATCCCGCATCGTGCGAAATTATATTGTTTTTCCTAAACAACCACGTTGTAAGTCGAAAAGCTTTCATGTTGCGTGTATGTCTAAGTGTGTAGCCTCAAAAGAGAAGGCACAGGACAGTTTTCTCTCGAAAGGATATGTAAGAATACCACTTCATAAGGAAATACAGTTTTGCAGAGTAAAGACATATACGTACGCATTGGAAACTCTTTACGAGAAGAAATAACGCATCGTACAAAATTAGCTTGTATCTCCAAAACTACACGTTGTATCTCGAAAAGAAATTGTTGTGGCGTGTACGTCTTAACATGTAGCATCTAAAGAGAACCAAAAGGAGAATTTTCTTTCGTCAAAATTTTTCAGAAAATCACGTTTTAAGGAAATCCGCATCGTGCGAATTATCTTGTTTTTCCTAAACAACATGTTGTAAGTCGAAAAGCTTTCATGTTGCGTGTATGTCTAAGTGTGTAGCCTCAAAAGAGAAGGCACAGGACAGTTTTCTCTCGAAAGGATATGTAAGAATACCACTTCATAAGGAAATACAGTTTTGCAGAGTAAAGACATATACGTACGCATTGGAAACTCTTTACGAGAAGGAATAAACGCATCCTACAAAATTAGCTTGTATCTCCAAAACTACACGTTGTATCTCGAAAAGAATTGTTGTGGCGTGTACGTCTTAACATGTAGCATCTAAAGAGAACCAAAAGGAGAATTTTTCTTTCGTCAAAATTTTTCAGAAAATCACGTTTTAAGGAAATCCCGCATCGTGCGAAATTATCTTGTTTTTCCTAAAACAACACGTTAGTAAGTCGAAAAAGCTTTCATGTTGCGTGTATGTCTAAGTGTGTAGCCTCAAAAGAGAAGGCACAGGACAGTTTTCTCTCGAAAGGATATGTAAGAATACCACTTCATAAGGAAATACAGTTTTGCAGAGTAAAGACATATACGTACGCATTGGAAACTCTTTACGAGAAGAAATAACGCATCGTACAAAATTAGCTTGTATCTCCAAAACTACACGTTGTATCTCGAAAAGAATTGTTGTGGCGTGTACGTCTTAACATGTAGCATCTAAAGAGAACCAAAAGGAGAATTTTCTTTCGTTCAAAATTTTCAGAAAATCACGTTTTTAAGGAAATCCCGCATCGTGCGAAATTATCTTGTTTTTCCTAAACAACACGTTGTAAGTTGAAAAGCTTTCATGTTGCGTGTATGTCTAAGTGTGTAGCCTCAAAAGAGAAGGCACAGGACAGTTTTCTCTCGAAAGGATATGTAAGAATACCACTTCATAAGGAAATACAGTTTTGCAGAGTAAAGGCATATACGTACGCATTGGAAACTCTTTACGAGAAGAAATAACGCATCGTACAAAAATTAGCTTGTATCTCCAAAACTACACGTTGTATCTCGAAAAGAATTGTTGTGGCGTGTACGTCTTAACATGTAGCATCTAAAGAGAACCAAAAGGAGAATTTTTCTTTCGTCAAAATTTTTCAGAAAAATCACGTTTTAAGGAAATCCGCATCGTGCGAAATTATCTTGTTTTTCCTAAACAACACGTTGTAAAGTCGAAAAGCTTTCATGTTGCGTGTATGTCTAAGTGTGAAGCCTCAAAAGAGAAGGCACAGGATAGTTTTCTCTCGAAAGGATATGTAAGAATACCACTTCATAAGGAAATACAGTTTTGCAGAGTAAAGGCATATACGTACGCATTGGAAAACTCTTTACGAGAAGAAATAACGCATCGTACAAAATTAGCTTGTATCTCCAAAACTACACGTTGTATCTCGAAAAGAATTGTTGTGGCGTGTACGTCTTAACATGTAGCATCTAAGGAGAACCAAAAGGAGAATTTTCTTTCGTCAAAATTTTTCAGAAAATCACGTTTTAAGGAAATCCCGCATCGTGCGAAATTATCTTGTTTTTCCTAAACAACACGTTGTAAGTCGAAAAAGCTTTCATGTTGCGTTGTATGTCTAAGTGTGTAGCCTCAAAAGAGAAGGCACAGGACAGTTTTCTCCTCGAAAGGATATTAAAGAATACCACTTCATAAGGAAATACAGTTTTGCAGAGTAAAGACATATACGTACGCATTGGAAACTCTTTACGAGAAGAAATAACGCATCGTACAAAATTAGCTTGTATCTCCAAAACTACACGTTGTATCTCGAAAAGAATTGTTGTGGCGTGTACGTCTTAACATGTAGCATCTAAAGAGAACCAAAAGGAGAATTTTCTTTCGTCAAAATTTTTCAGAAAATCACGTTTTAAGGAAATCCCGCATCGTGCGAAATTATCTTGTTTTTCCTAAACAACACGTTGTAAGTCGAAAAGCTTTCATGTTGCGTGTATGTCTAAGTGTGTAGCCTCAAAAGAGAAGGCACAGGACAGTTTTCTCCTCGAAAGGATATGTAAGAATACCACCTTCATAAGGAAATACAGTTTTGCAGAGTAAAGGCATATACGTACGCATTGGAAACTCTTTAAGAGAAGAAATAACTCATCGTACAAAATTAGCTTGTATCTCCAAACCTACACGTTGTATCTCGAAAAGAATTGTTGTGGCGTGTACGTCTTAACATGTAGCATCTAAAGAGAACCAAAAGGAGAATTTTCTTTCGTCAAAATTTTTCAGAAAATCACGTTTTAAGGAAATCCCGCATCGTGCGAAATTATCTTGTTTTTCCTAAACAACACGTTGTAAGTCGAAAAGCTTTCATGTTGCGTGTATGTCTAAGTGTGTAGCCTCAAAAGAGAAGGCACAGGATAGTTTTCTCTCGAAAGGATATGTAAGAATACCACTTCATAAGGAAATACAGTTTTGCAGAGTAAAGGCATATACGTACGCATTGGAAACCTCTTTACGAGAAGAAATAACACATCGTACAAAATTAGCTTGTATCTCCAAAACTACACGTTGTATCTCGAAAAGAATTGTTGTGGCGTGTACGTCTTAACATGTAGCATCTAAGGAGAACCAAAAGGAGAATTTTCTTTCGTCAAAATTTTTCAGAAAATCACGTTTTAAGGAAATCCCGCATCGTGCGAAATTATCTTGTTTTTCCTAAACAACACCGTTGTAAGTCGAAAAGCTTTCATGTTGCGTGTATGTCTAAGTGTGTAGCCTCAAAAGAGAAGGCACAGGACAGTTTTTCTCTCGAAAGGGATATGTAAGAATACCACATCATAAGGGAAATACAGTTTTGCAGAGTAAAGACATATACGTACGCATTGGAAACTCTTTACGAGAAGAAATAACGCACCGTACAAAATTAGCTTGTATCTCCCAAAACTACACGTTGTATCTCGAAAAGAATTGTTGTGGCGTGTACGTCTTAACATGTAGCATCTAAAGAGAACCAAAAGGAGAATTTTTCTTCGTCAAAATTTTCAGAAAATCACGTTTTAAGGAAATCCCGCATCGTGCGAAATTATCTTGTTTTTCCTAAACAACACGTTGTAAGTCGAAAAGCTTTCATGTTGCGTGTATGTCTAAGTGTGTAGCCTCAAAAGAGAAGGCACAGGACAGTTTTCTCTCGAAAGGGATATGTAAGAATACCACTTCATAAGGAAATACAGTTTTGCAGAGTAAAGGCATATACGTACGCATTGGAAACTCTTTACGAGAAGAAATAACGCATCGTACAAAATTAGCTTGTATCTCCAAAACTACACGTTGTACTCTCGAAAAGAATTGTTGTGGCGTGTACGTCTTAACATGTAGCATCTAAAGAGAACCAAAAGGAGAATTTTCTTTCGTCAAAATTTTTCAGAAAATCACGTTTTAAGGAAATCCCGCATCGTGCGAAATTATCTTGTTTTTCCTAAACAACACGTTGTAAGTCGAAAAGCTTTCATGTTGCGTGTATGTCTAAGTGTGTAGCCTCAAAAGAGAAGGCACAGGATAGTTTTCTCTCGAAAGGATATGTAAGAATACCACTTCATAAGGAAATACAGTTTTGCAGAGTAAAGGCATATACGTACGCATTGGAAACTCTTTACGAGAAGAAATAACGCATCGTACAAAATTAGCTTGTATCTCCAAAACTACACGTTGTATCTCGAAAAGAATTGTTGTGGCGTGTACGTCTTAACATGTAGCATCTAAGGAGAACCAAAAGGAGAATTTTCTTTCGTCAAAATTTTTCAGAAAATCACGTTTTAAGGAAATCCCGCATCGTGCGAAATTATCTTGTTTTTCCTAAACAACACGTTGTAAGTCGAAAAGCTTTCATGTTGCGTGTATGTCTAAGTGTGTAGCCTCAAAAGAGAAGGCACAGGACAGTTTTCTCTCGAAAGGATATGTAAGAATACCACTTCATAAGGAAATACAGTTTTGCAGAGTAAAGACATATACGTACGCATTGGAAACTCTTTACGAGAAGAAATAACGCATCGTACAAAATTAGCTTGTATCTCCAAAACTACACGTTGTATCTCGAAAAGAATTGTTGTGGCGTGTACGTCTTAACATGTAGCATCTAAAGAGAACCAAAAGGAGAATTTTCTTTCGTCAAAATTTTTCAGAAAATCACGTTTTAAGGAAATCCCGCATCGTGCGAAATTATCTTGTTTTTCCTAAACAACACGTTGTAAGTCGAAAAGCTTTCATGTTGCGTGTATGTCTAAGTGTGTAGCCTCAAAAGAGAAGGCACAGGACAGTTTTCTCTCGAAAGGATATGTAAGAATACCACTTCATAAGGAAATACAGTTTTGCAGAGTAAAGGCATATACGTACGCATTGGAAACTCTTTACGAGAAGAAATAACGCATCGTACAAAATTAGCTTGTATCTCCAAAACTACACGTTGTATCTCGAAAAGAATTGTTGTGGCGTGTACGTCTTAACATGTAGCATCTAAAGAGAACCAAAAGGAGAATTTTCTTTCGTCAAAATTTTTCAGAAAATCACGTTTTAAGGAAATCCCGCATCGTGCGAAATTATCTTGTTTTTCCTAAACAACACGTTGTAAGTCGAAAAGCTTTCATGTTGCGTGTATGTCTAAGTGTGTAGCCTCAAAAGAGAAGGCACAGGACAGTTTTCTCTCGAAATGATATGTAAGAATACCACTTCATAAGGAAATACAGTTTTGCAGAGTAAAGACATATACGTACGCATTGGAAACTCTTTACGAGAAGAAATAACGCATCGTACAAAATTAGCTTGTATCTCCAAAACTATACGTTGTATCTCGAAAAGAATTGTTGTGGCGTGTACGTCTTAACATGTAGCATCTAAAGAGAACCAAAAGGAGAATTTTCTTTCGTCAAAATTTTTCAGAAAATCACGTTTTAAGGAAATCCCGCATCGTGCGAAATTATCTTGTTTTTCCTAAACAACACGTTGTAAGTCGAAAAGCTTTCATGTTGCGTGTATGTCTAAGTGTGTAGCCTCAAAAGAGAAGGCACAGGACAGTTTTCTCTCGAAAGGATATGTAAGAATACCACTTCATAAGGAAATACAGTTTTGCAGAGTAAAGACATATACGTACGCATTGGAAACTCTTTACGAGAAGAAATAACGCATCGTACAAAATTAGCTTGTATCTCCAAAACTACACGTTGTATCTCGAAAAGAATTGTTGTGGCGTGTACGTCTTAACATGTAGCATCTAAAGAGAACCAAAAGGAGAATTTTCTTTCGTCAAAATTTTTCAGAAAATCACGTTTTAAGGAAATCCCGCATCGTGCGAAATTATCTTGTTTTTCCTAAACAACACGTTGTAAGTCGAAAAGCTTTCATGTTGCGTGTATGTCTAAGTGTGTAGCCTCAAAAGAGAAGGCACAGGACAGTTTTCTCTCGAAAGGATATGTAAGAATACCACTTCATAAGGAAATACAGTTTTGCAGAGTAAAGGCATATACGTACGCATTGGAAACTCTTTACGAGAAGAAATAACGCATCGTACAAAATTAGCTTGTATCTCCAAAACTACACGTTGTATCTCGAAAAGAATTGTTGTGGCGTGTACCTCTTAACATGTAGCATCTAAAGAGAACCAAAAGGAGAATTTTCTTTCGTCAAAATTTTTCAGAAAATCACGTTTTAAGGAAATCCCGCATCGTGCGAAATTATCTTGTTTTTCCTAAACAACACGTTGTAAGTCGAAAAGCTTTCATGTTGCGTGTATGTCTAAGTGTGTAGCCTCAAAAGAGAAGGCACAGGACAGTTTTCTCTCGAAAGGATATGTAAGAATACCACTTCATAAGGAAATACAGTTTTGCAGAGTAAAGGCATATACGTACGCATTGGAAACTCTTTACGAGAAGGAATAACGCATCGTACAAAATTAGCTTGTATCTCCAAAACTACACGTTGTATCTCGAAAAGAATTGTTGTGGCGTGTACGTCTTAACATGTAGCATCTAAAGAGAACCAAAAGGAGAATTTTCTTTCGTCAAAATTTTTCAGAAAATCACGTTTTAAGGAAATCCCGCATCGTGCGAAATTATCTTGTTTTTCCTAAACAACACGTTGTAAGTCGAAAAGCTTTCATGTTGCGTGTATGTCTAAGTGTGTAGCCTCAAAAGAGAAGGCACAGGACAGTTTTCTCTCGAAAGGATATGTAAGAATACCACTTCATAAGGAAATACAGTTTTGCAGAGTAAAGGCATATACGTACGCATTGGAAACTCTTTACGAGAAGAAATAACGCATCGTACAAAATTAGCTTGTATCTCCAAAACTACACGTTGTATCTCGAAAAGAATTGTTGTGGCGTGTACGTCTTAACATGTAGCATCTAAAGAGAACCAAAAGGAGAATTTTCTTTCGTCAAAATTTTTCAGAAAATCACGTTTTAAGGAAATCCCGCATCGTGCGAAATTATCTTGTTTTTCCTAAACAACACGTTGTAAGTCGAAAAGCTTTCATGTTGCGTGTATGTCTAAGTGTGTAGCCTCAAAATAGAAGGCACAGGACAGTTTTCTCTCGAAAGGATATGTAAGAATACCACTTCATAAGGAAATACAGTTTTGCAGAGTAAAGACATATACGTACGCATTGGAAACTCTTTACGAGAAGAAATAACGCATCGTACAAAATTAGCTTGTATCTCCAAAACTACACGTTGTATCTCGAAAAGAATTGTTGTGGCGTGTACGTCTTAACATGTAGCATCTAAAGAGAACCAAAAGGAGAATTTTCTTTCGTCAAAATTTTTCAGAAAATCACGTTTTAAGGAAATCCCGCATCGTGCGAAATTATCTTGTTTTTCCTAAACAACACGTTGTAAGTCGAAAAGCTTTCATGTTGCGTGTATGTCTAAGTGTGTAGCCTCAAAAGAGAAGGCACAGGACAGTTTTCTCTCGAAAGGATATGTAAGAATACCACTTCATAAGGAAATACAGTTTTGCAGAGTAAAGGCATATACGTACGCATTGGAAACTCTTTACGAGAAGAAATAACGCATCGTACAAAATTAGCTTGTATCTCCAAAACTACACGTTGTATCTCGAAAAGAATTGTTGTGGCGTGTACGTCTTAACATGTAGCATCTAAAGAGAACCAAAAGGAGAATTTTCTTTCGTCAAAATTTTTCAGAAAATCACGTTTTAAGGAAATCCCGCATCGTGCGAAATTATCTTGTTTTTCCTAAACAACACGTTGTAAGTCGAAAAGCTTTCATGTTGCGTGTATGTCTAAGTGTGTAGCCTCAAAAGAGAAGGCACAGGACAGTTTTCTCTCGAAAGGATATGTAAGAATACCACTTCATAAGGAAATACAGTTTTGCAGAGTAAAGGCATATACGTACGCATTGGAAACTCTTTACGAGAAGAAATAACGCATCGTACAAAATTAGCTTGTATCTCCAAAACTACACGTTGTATCTCGAAAAGAATTGTTGTGGCGTGTACGTCTTAACATGTAGCATCTAAAGAGAACCAAAAGGAGAATTTTCTTTCGTCAAAATTTTTCAGAAAATCACGTTTTAAGGAAATCCCGCATCGTGCGAAATTATCTTGTTTTTCCTAAACAACACGTTGTAAGTCGAAAAGCTTTCATGTTGCGTGTATGTCTAAGTGTGTAGCCTCAAAAGAGAAGGCACAGGACAGTTTTCTCTCGAAAGGATATGTAAGAATACCACTTCATAAGGAAATACAGTTTTGCAGAGTAAAGACATATACGTACGCATTGGAAACTCTTTACGAGAAGAAATAACGCATCGTACAAAATTAGCTTGTATCTCCAAAACTACACGTTGTATCTCGAAAAGAATTGTTGTGGCGTGTACGTCTTAACATGTAGCATCTAAAGAGAACCAAAAGGAGAATTTTCTTTCGTCAAAATTTTTCAGAAAATCACGTTTTAAGGAAATCCCGCATCGTGCGAAATTATCTTGTTTTTCCTAAACAACACGTTGTAAGTCGAAAAGCTTTCATGTTGCGTGTATGTCTAAGTGTGTAGCCTCAAAAGAGAAGGCACAGGACAGTTTTCTCTCGAAAGGATATGTAAGAATACCACTTCATAAGGAAATACAGTTTTGCAGAGTAAAGACATATACGTACGCATTGGAAACTCTTTACGAGAAGAAATAACGCATCGTACAAAATTAGCTTGTATCTCCAAAACTACACGTTGTATCTCGAAAAGAATTGTTGTGGCGTGTACGTCTTAACATGTAGCATCTAAAGAGAACCAAAAGGAGAATTTTCTTTCGTCAAAATTTTTCAGAAAATCACGTTTTAAGGAAATCCCGCATCGTGCGAAATTATCTTGTTTTTCCTAAACAACACGTTGTAAGTCGAAAAGCTTTCATGTTGCGTGTATGTCTAAGTGTGTAGCCTCAAAAGAGAAGGCACAGGACAGTTTTCTCTCGAAAGGATATGTAAGAATACCACTTCATAAGGAAATACAGTTTTGCAGAGTAAAGGCATATACGTACGCATTGGAAACTCTTTACGAGAAGAAATAACGCATCGTACAAAATTAGCTTGTATCTCCAAAACTACACGTTGTGTCTCGAAAAGAATTGTTGTGGCGTGTACGTCTTAACATGTAGCATCTAAAGAGAACCAAAAGGAGAATTTTCTTTCGTCAAAATTTTTCAGAAAATCACGTTTTAAGGAAATCCCGCATCGTGCGAAATTATCTTGTTTTTCCTAAACAACACGTTGTAAGTCGAAAAGCTTTCATGTTGCGTGTATGTCTAAGTGTGTAGCCTCAAAAGAGAAGGCACAGGACAGTTTTCTCTCGAAAGGATATGTAAGAATACCACTTCATAAGGAAATACAGTTTTGCAGAGTAAAGACATATACGTACGCATTGGAAACTCTTTACGAGAAGAAATAACGCATCGTACAAAATTAGCTTGTATCTCCAAAACTACACGTTGTATCTCGAAAAGAATTGTTGTGGCGTGTACGTCTTAACATGTAGCATCTAAAGAGAACCAAAAGGAGAATTTTCTTTCGTCAAAATTTTTCAGAAAATCACGTTTTAAGGAAATCCCGCATCGTGCGAAATTATCTTGTTTTTCCTAAACAACACGTTGTAAGTCGAAAAGCTTTCATGTTGCGTGTATGTCTAAGTGTGTAGCCTCAAAAGAGAAGGCACAGGACAGTTTTCTCTCGAAAGGATATGTAAGAATACCACTTCATAAGGAAATACAGTTTTGCAGAGTAAAGACATATACGTACGCATTGGAAACTCTTTACGAGAAGAAATAACGCATCGTACAAAATTAGCTTGTATCTCCAAAACTACACGTTGTATCTCGAAAAGAATTGTTGTGGCGTGTACGTCTTAACATGTAGCATCTAAAGAGAACCAAAAGGAGAATTTTCTTTCGTCAAAATTTTTCAGAAAATCACGTTTTAAGGAAATCCCGCATCGTGCGAAATTATCTTGTTTTTCCTAAACAACACGTTGTAAGTCGAAAAGCTTTCATGTTGCGTGTATGTCTAAGTGTGTAGCCTCAAAAGAGAAGGCACAGGACAGTTTTCTCTCGAAAGGATATGTAAGAATACCACTTCATAAGGAAATACAGTTTTGCAGAGTAAAGACATATACGTACGCATTGGAAACTCTTTACGAGAAGAAATAACGCATCGTACAAAATTAGCTTGTATCTCCAAAACTACACGTTGTATCTCGAAAAGAATTGTTGTGGCGTGTACGTCTTAACATGTAGCATCTAAAGAGAACCAAAAGGAGAATTTTCTTTCGTCAAAATTTTTCAGAAAATCACGTTTTAAGGAAATCCCGCATCGTGCGAAATTATCTTGTTTTTCCTAAACAACACGTTGTAAGTCGAAAAGCTTTCATGTTGCGTGTATGTCTAAGTGTGTAGCCTCAAAAGAGAAGGCACAGGACAGTTTTCTCTCGAAAGGATATGTAAGAATACCACTTCATAAGGAAATACAGTTTTGCAGAGTAAAGACATATACGTACGCATTGGAAACTCTTTACGAGAAGAAATAACGCATCGTACAAAATTAGCTTGTATCTCCAAAACTACACGTTGTATCTCGAAAAGAATTGTTGTGGCGTGTACGTCTTAACATGTAGCATCTAAAGAGAACCAAAAGGAGAATTTTCTTTCGTCAAAATTTTTCAGAAAATCACGTTTTAAGGAAATCCCGCATCGTGCGAAATTATCTTGTTTTTCCTAAACAACACGTTGTAAGTCGAAAAGCTTTCATGTTGCGTGTATGTCTAAGTGTGTAGCCTCAAAAGAGAAGGCACAGGACAGTTTTCTCTCGAAAGGATATGTAAGAATACCACTTCATAAGGAAATACAGTTTTGCAGAGTAAAGGCATATACGTACGCATTGGAAACTCTTTACGAGAAGAAATAACGCATCGTACAAAATTAGCTTGTATCTCCAAAACTACACGTTGTATCTCGAAAAGAATTGTTGTGGCGTGTACGTCTTAACATGTAGCATCTAAAGAGAACCAAAAGGAGAATTTTCTTTCGTCAAAATTTTTCAGAAAATCACGTTTTAAGGAAATCCCGCATCGTGCGAAATTATCTTGTTTTTCCTAAACAACACGTTGTAAGTCGAAAAGCTTTCATGTTGCGTGTATGTCTAAGTGTGTAGCCTCAAAAGAGAAGGCACAGGACAGTTTTCTCTCGAAAGGATATGTAAGAATACCACTTCATAAGGAAATACAGTTTTGCAGAGTAAAGGCATATACGTACGCATTGGAAACTCTTTACGAGAAGGAATAACGCATCGTACAAAATTAGCTTGTATCTCCAAAACTACACGTTGTATCTCGAAAAGAATTGTTGTGGCGTGTACGTCTTAACATGTAGCATCTAAAGAGAACCAAAAGGAGAATTTTCTTTCGTCAAAATTTTTCAGAAAATCACGTTTTAAGGAAATCCCGCATCGTGCGAAATTATCTTGTTTTTCCTAAACAACACGTTGTAAGTCGAAAAGCTTTCATGTTGCGTGTATGTCTAAGTGTGTAGCCTCAAAAGAGAAGGCACAGGACAGTTTTCTCTCGAAAGGATATGTAAGAATACCACTTCATAAGGAAATACAGTTTTGCAGAGTAAAGGCATATACGTACGCATTGGAAACTCTTTACGAGAAGAAATAACGCATCGTACAAAATTAGCTTGTATCTCCAAAACTACACGTTGTATCTCGAAAAGAATTGTTGTGGCGTGTACGTCTTAACATGTAGCATCTAAAGAGAACCAAAAGGAGAATTTTCTTTCGTCAAAATTTTTCAGAAAATCACGTTTTAAGGAAATCCCGCATCGTGCGAAATTATCTTGTTTTTCCTAAACAACACGTTGTAAGTCGAAAAGCTTTCATGTTGCGTGTATGTCTAAGTGTGTAGCCTCAAAAGAGAAGGCACAGGACAGTTTTCTCTCGAAAGGATATGTAAGAATACCACTTCATAAGGAAATACAGTTTTGCAGAGTAAAGACATATACGTACGCATTGGAAACTCTTTACGAGAAGAAATAACGCATCGTACAAAATTAGCTTGTATCTCCAAAACTACACGTTGTATCTCGAAAAGAATTGTTGTGGCGTGTACGTCTTAACATGTAGCATCTAAAGAGAACCAAAAGGAGAATTTTCTTTCGTCAAAATTTTTCAGAAAATCACGTTTTAAGGAAATCCCGCATCGTGCGAAATTATCTTGTTTTTCCTAAACAACACGTTGTAAGTCGAAAAGCTTTCATGTTGCGTGTATGTCTAAGTGTGTAGCCTCAAAAGAGAAGGCACAGGACAGTTTTCTCTCGAAAGGATATGTAAGAATACCACTTCATAAGGAAATACAGTTTTGCAGAGTAAAGGCATATACGTACGCATTGGAAACTCTTTACGAGAAGAAATAACGCATCGTACAAAATTAGCTTGTATCTCCAAAACTACACGTTGTATCTCGAAAAGAATTGTTGTGGCGTGTACGTCTTAACATGTAGCATCTAAAGAGAACCAAAAGGAGAATTTTCTTTCGTCAAAATTTTTCAGAAAATCACGTTTTAAGGAAATCCCGCATCGTGCGAAATTATCTTGTTTTTCCTAAACAACACGTTGTAAGTCGAAAAGCTTTCATGTTGCGTGTATGTCTAAGTGTGTAGCCTCAAAAGAGAAGGCACAGGACAGTTTTCTCTCGAAAGGATATGTAAGAATACCACTTCATAAGGAAATACAGTTTTGCAGAGTAAAGGCATATACGTACGCATTGGAAACTCTTTACGAGAAGAAATAACGCATCGTACAAAATTAGCTTGTATCTCCAAAACTACACGTTGTATCTCGAAAAGAATTGTTGTGGCGTGTACGTCTTAACATGTAGCATCTAAAGAGAACCAAAAGGAGAATTTTCTTTCGTCAAAATTTTTCAGAAAATCACGTTTTAAGGAAATCCCGCATCGTGCGAAATTATCTTGTTTTTCCTAAACAACACGTTGTAAGTCGAAAAGCTTTCATGTTGCGTGTATGTCTAAGTGTGTAGCCTCAAAAGAGAAGGCACAGGACAGTTTTCTCTCGAAAGGATTTGTAAGAATACCACTTCATAAGGAAATACAGTTTTGCAGAGTAAAGACATATACGTACGCATTGGAAACTCTTTACGAGAAGAAATAACGCATCGTACAAAATTAGCTTGTATCTCCAAAACTACACGTTGTATCTCGAAAAGAATTGTTGTGGCGTGTACGTCTTAACATGTAGCATCTAAAGAGAACCAAAAGGAGAATTTTCTTTCGTCAAAATTTTTCAGAAAATCACGTTTTAAGGAAATCCCGCATCGTGCGAAATTATCTTGTTTTTCCTAAACAACACGTTGTAAGTCGAAAAGCTTTCATGTTGCGTGTATGTCTAAGTGTGTAGCCTCAAAAGAGAAGGCACAGGACAGTTTTCTCTCGAAAGGATATGTAAGAATACCACTTCATAAGGAAATACAGTTTTGCAGAGTAAAGGCATATACGTACGCATTGGAAACTCTTTACGAGAAGAAATAACGCATCGTACAAAATTAGCTTGTATCTCCAAAACTACACGTTGTGTCTCGAAAAGAATTGTTGTGGCGTGTACGTCTTAACATGTAGCATCTAAAGAGAACCAAAAGGAGAATTTTCTTTCGTCAAAATTTTTCAGAAAATCACGTTTTAAGGAAATCCCGCATCGTGCGAAATTATCTTGTTTTTCCTAAACAACACGTTGTAAGTCGAAAAGCTTTCATGTTGCGTGTATGTCTAAGTGTGTAGCCTCAAAAGAGAAGGCACAGGACAGTTTTCTCTCGAAAGGATATGTAAGAATACCACTTCATAAGGAAATACAGTTTTGCAGAGTAAAGACATATACGTACGCATTGGAAACTCTTTACGAGAAGAAATAATGCATCGTACAAAATTAGCTTGTATCTCCAAAACTACACGTTGTATCTCGAAAAGAATTGTTGTGGCGTGTACGTCTTAACATGTAGCATCTAAAGAGAACCAAAAGGAGAATTTTCTTTCGTCAAAATTTTTCTGAAAATCACGTTTTAAGGAAATCCCGCATCGTGCGAAATTATCTTGTTTTTCCTAAACAACACGTTGTAAGTCGAAAAGCTTTCATGTTGCGTGTATGTCTAAGTGTGTAGCCTCAAAAGAGAAGGCACAGGACAGTTTTCTCTCGAAAGGATATGTAAGAATACCACTTCATAAGGAAATACAGTTTTGCAGAGTAAAGGCATATACGTACGCATTGGAAACTCTTTACGAGAAGAAATAACGCATCGCACAAAATTAGCTTGTATCTCCAAAACTACACGTTGTATCTCGAAAAGAATTGTTGTGGCGTGTACGTCTTAACATGTAGCATCTAAAGAGAACCAAAAGGAGAATTTTCTTTCGTCAAAATTTTTCAGAAAATCACGTTTTAAGGAAATCCCGCATCGTGCGAAATTATCTTGTTTTTCCTAAACAACACGTTGTAAGTCGAAAAGCTTTCATGTTGCGTGTATGTCTAAGTGTGTAGCCTCAAAAGAGAAGGCACAGGACAGTTTTCTCTCGAAAGGATATGTAAGAATACCACTTCATAAGGAAATACAGTTTTGCAGAGTAAAGACATATACGTACGCATTGGAAACTCTTTACGAGAAGAAATAACGCATCGTACAAAATTAGCTTGTATCTCCAAAACTACACGTTGTATCTCGAAAAGAATTGTTGTGGCGTGTACGTCTTAACATGTAGCATCTAAAGAGAACCAAAAGGAGAATTTTCTTTCGTCAAAATTTTTCAGAAAATCACGTTTTAAGGAAATCCCGCATCGTGCGAAATTATCTTGTTTTTCCTAAACAACACGTTGTAAGTCGAAAAGCTTTCATGTTGCGTGTATGTCTAAGTGTGTAGCCTCAAAAGAGAAGGCACAGGACAGTTTTCTCTCGAAAGGATATGTAAGAATACCACTTCATAAGGAAATACAGTTTTGCAGAGTAAAGGCATATACGTACGCATTGGAAACTCTTTACGAGAAGAAATAACGCATCGTAGAAAATTAGCTTGTATCTCCAAAACTACACGTTGTATCTCGAAAAGAATTGTTGTGGCGTGTACGTCTTAACATGTAGCATCTAAAGAGAACCAAAAGGAGAATTTTCTTTCGTCAAAATTTTTCAGAAAATCACGTTTTAAGGAAATCCCGCATCGTGCGAAATTATCTTGTTTTTCCTAAACAACACGTTGTAAGTCGAAAAGCTTTCATGTTGCGTGTATGTCTAAGTGTGTAGCCTCAAAAGAGAAGGCACAGGACAGTTTTCTCTCGAAAGGATATGTAAGAATACCACTTCATAAGGAAATACAGTTTTGCAGAGTAAAGGCATATACGTACGCATTGGAAACTCTTTACGAGAAGAAATAACGCATCGTACAAAATTAGCTTGTATCTCCAAAACTACACGTTGTATCTCGAAAAGAATTGTTGTGGCGTGTACGTCTTAACATGTAGCATCTAAAGAGAACCAAAAGGAGAATTTTCTTTCGTCAAAATTTTTCAGAAAATCACGTTTTAAGGAAATCCCGCATCGTGCGAAATTATCTTGTTTTTCCTAAACAACACGTTGTAAGTCGAAAAGCTTTCATGTTGCGTGTATGTCTAAGTGTGTAGCCTCAAAAGAGAAGGCACAGGACAGTTTTCTCTCGAAAGGATATGTAAGAATACCACTTCATAAGGAAATACAGTTTTGCAGAGTAAAGACATATACGTACGCATTGGAAACTCTTTACGAGAAGAAATAACGCATCGTACAAAATTAGCTTGTATCTCCAAAACTACACGTTGTATCTCGAAAAGAATTGTTGTGGCGTGTACGTCTTAACATGTAGCATCTAAAGAGAACCAAAAGGAGAATTTTCTTTCGTCAAAATTTTTCAGAAAATCACGTTTTAAGGAAATCCCGCATCGTGCGAAATTATCTTGTTTTTCCTAAACAACACGTTGTAAGTCGAAAAGCTTTCATGTTGCGTGTATGTCTAAGTGTGTAGCCTCAAAAGAGAAGGCACAGGACAGTTTTCTCTTGAAAGGATATGTAAGAATACCACTTCATAAGGAAATACAGTTTTGCAGAGTAAAGGCATATACGTACGCATTGGAAACTCTTTACGAGAAGAAATAACGCATCGTACAAAATTAGCTTGTATCTCCAAAACTACACGTTGTATCTCGAAAAGAATTGTTGTGGCGTGTACGTCTTAACATGTAGCATCTAAAGAGAACCAAAAGGAGAATTTTCTTTCGTCAAAATTTTTCAGAAAATCACGTTTTAAGGAAATCCCGCATCGTGCGAAATTATCTTGTTTTTCCTAAACAACACGTTGTAAGTCGAAAAGCTTTCATGTTGCGTGTATGTCTAAGTGTGTAGCCTCAAAAGAGAAGGCACAGGACAGTTTTCTCTCGAAAGGATATGTAAGAATACCACTTCATAAGGAAATACAGTTTTGCAGAGTAAAGGCATATACGTACGCATTGGAAACTCTTTACGAGAAGAAATAACGCATCGTACAAAATTAGCTTGTATCTCCAAAACTACACGTTGTATCTCGAAAAGAATTGTTGTGGCGTGTACGTCTTAACATGTAGCATCTAAAGAGAACCAAAAGGAGAATTTTCTTTCGTCAAAATTTTTCAGAAAATCACGTTTTAAGGAAATCCCGCATCGTGCGAAATTATCTTGTTTTTCCTAAACAACACGTTGTAAGTCGAAAAGCTTTCATGTTGCGTGTATGTCTAAGTGTGTAGCCTCAAAAGAGAAGGCACAGGACAGTTTTCTCTCGAAAGGATATGTAAGAATACCACTTCATAATGAAATACAGTTTTGCAGAGTAAAGGCATATACGTACGCATTGGAAACTCTTTACGAGAAGAAATAACGCATCGTACAAAATTAGCTTGTATCTCCAAAACTACACGTTGTATCTCGAAAAGAATTGTTGTGGCGTGTACGTCTTAACATGTAGCATCTAAAGAGAACCAAAAGGAGAATTTTCTTTCGTCAAAATTTTTCAGAAAATCACGTTTTAAGGAAATCCCGCATCGTGCGAAATTATCTTGTTTTTCCTAAACAACACGTTGTAAGTCGAAAAGCTTTCATGTTGCGTGTATGTCTAAGTGTGTAGCCTCAAAAGAGAAGGCACAGGACAGTTTTCTCTCGAAAGGATATGTAAGAATACCACTTCATAAGGAAATACAGTTTTGCAGAGTAAAGACATATACGTACGCATTGGAAACTCTTTACGAGAAGAAATAACGCATCGTACAAAATTAGCTTGTATCTCCAAAACTACACGTTGTATCTCGAAAAGAATTGTTGTGGCGTGTACGTCTTAACATGTAGCATCTAAAGAGAACCAAAAGGAGAATTTTCTTTCGTCAAAATTTTTCAGAAAATCACGTTTTAAGGAAATCCCGCATCGTGCGAAATTATCTTGTTTTTCCTAAACAACACGTTGTAAGTCGAAAAGCTTTCATGTTGCGTGTATGTCTAAGTGTGTAGCCTCAAAAGAGAAGGCACAGGACAGTTTTCTCTCGAAAGGATATGTAAGAATACCACTTCATAAGGAAATACAGTTTTGCAGAGTAAAGGCATATACGTACGCATTGGAAACTCTTTACGAGAAGAAATAACGCATCGTACAAAATTAGCTTGTATCTCCAAAACTACACGTTGTATCTCGAAAAGAATTGTTGTGGCGTGTACGTCTTAACATGTAGCATCTAAAGAGAACCAAAAGGAGAATTTTCTTTCGTCAAAATTTTTCAGAAAATCACGTTTTAAGGAAATCCCGCATCGTGCGAAATTATCTTGTTTTTCCTAAACAACACGTTGTAAGTCGAAAAGCTTTCATGTTGCGTGTATGTCTAAGTGTGTAGCCTCAAAAGAGAAGGCACAGGACAGTTTTCTCTCGAAAGGATATGTAAGAATACCACTTCATAAGGAAATACAGTTTTGCAGAGTAAAGACATATACGTACGCATTGGAAACTCTTTACGAGAAGAAATAACGCATCGTACAAAATTAGCTTGTATCTCCAAAACTACACGTTGTATCTCGAAAAGAATTGTTGTGGCGTGTACGTCTTAACATGTAGCATCTAAAGAGAACCAAAAGGAGAATTTTCTTTCGTCAAAATTTTTCAGAAAATCACGTTTTAAGGAAATCCCGCATCGTGCGAAATTATCTTGTTTTTCCTAAACAACACGTTGTAAGTCGAAAAGCTTTCATGTTGCGTGTATGTCTAAGTGTGTAGCCTCAAAAGAGAAGGCACAGGACAGTTTTCTCTCGAAAGGATATGTAAGAATACCACTTCATAAGGAAATACAGTTTTGCAGAGTAAAGACATATACGTACGCATTGGAAACTCTTTACGAGAAGAAATAACGCATAGTACAAAATTAGCTTGTATCTCCAAAACTACACGTTGTATCTCGAAAAGAATTGTTGTGGCGTGTACGTCTTAACATGTAGCATCTAAAGAGAACCAAAAGGAGAATTTTCTTTCGTCAAAATTTTTCAGAAAATCACGTTTTAAGGTAATCCTGCATCGTGCGAAATTATCTTGTTTTTCCTAAACAACACGTTGTAAGTCGAAAAGCTTTCATGTTGCGTGTATGTCTAAGTGTGTAGCCTCAAAAGAGAAGGCACAGGACAGTTTTCTCTCGAAAGGATATGTAAGAATACCACTTCATAAGGAAATACAGTTTTGCAGAGTAAAGGCATATACGTACGCATTGGAAACTCTTTACGAGAAGGAATAACGCATCGTGCAAAATTAGCTTGTATCTCCAAAACTACACGTTGTATCTCGAAAAGAATTGTTGTGGCGTGTACGTCTTAACATGTAGCATCTAAAGAGAACCAAAAGGAGAATTTTCTTTCGTCAAAATTTATCAGAAAATCACGTTTTAAGGAAATCCCGCATCGTGCGAAATTATCTTGTTTTTCCTAAACAACACGTTGTAAGTCGAAAAGCTTTCATGTTGCGTGTATGTCTAAGTGTGTAGCCTCAAAAGAGAAGGCACAGGACAGTTTTCTCTCGAAAGGATATGTAAGAATACCACTTCATAAGGAAATACAGTTTTGCAGAGTAAAGACATATACGTACGCATTGGAAACTCTTTACGAGAAGAAATAACGCATCGTACAAAATTAGCTTGTATCTCCAAAACTACACGTTGTATCTCGAAAAGAATTGTTGTGGCGTGTACGTCTTAACATGTAGCATCTAAAGAGAACCAAAAGGAGAATTTTCTTTCGTCAAAATTTTTCAGAAAATCACGTTTTAAGGAAATCCCGCATCGTGCGAAATTATCTTGTTTTTCCTAAACAACACGTTGTAAGTCGAAAAGCTTTCATGTTGCGTGTATGTCTAAGTGTGTAGCCTCAAAAGAGAAGGCACAGGACAGTTTTCTCTCGAAAGGATATGTAAGAATACCACTTCATAATGAAATACAGTTTTGCAGAGTAAAGGCATATACGTACGCATTGGAAACTCTTTACGAGAAGAAATAACGCATCGTACAAAATTAGCTTGTATCTCCAAAACTACACGTTGTATCTCGAAAAGAATTGTTGTGGCGTGTACGTCTTAACATGTAGCATCTAAAGAGAACCAAAAGGAGAATTTTCTTTCGTCAAAATTTTTCAGAAAATCACGTTTTAAGGAAATCCCGCATCGTGCGAAATTATCTTGTTTTTCCTAAACAACACGTTGTAAGTCGAAAAGCTTTCATGTTGCGTGTATGTCTAAGTGTGTAGCCTCAAAAGAGAAGGCACAGGACAGTTTTCTCTCGAAAGGATATGTAAGAATACCACTTCATAAGGAAATACAGTTTTGCAGAGTAAAGACATATACGTACGCATTGGAAACTCTTTACGAGAAGAAATAACGCATCGTACAAAATTAGCTTGTATCTCCAAAACTACACGTTGTATCTCGAAAAGAATTGTTGTGGCGTGTACGTCTTAACATGTAGCATCTAAAGAGAACCAAAAGGAGAATTTTCTTTCGTCAAAATTTTTCAGAAAATCACGTTTTAAGGAAATCCCGCATCGTGCGAAATTATCTTGTTTTTCCTAAACAACACGTTGTAAGTCGAAAAGCTTTCATGTTGCGTGTATGTCTAAGTGTGTAGCCTCAAAAGAGAAGGCACAGGACAGTTTTCTCTCGAAAGGATATGTAAGAATACCACTTCATAAGGAAATACAGTTTTGCAGAGTAAAGGCATATACGTACGCATTGGAAACTCTTTACGAGAAGAAATAACGCATCGTACAAAATTAGCTTGTATCTCCAAAACTACACGTTGTATCTCGAAAAGAATTGTTGTGGCGTGTACGTCTTAACATGTAGCATCTAAAGAGAACCAAAAGGAGAATTTTCTTTCGTCAAAATTTTTCAGAAAATCACGTTTTAAGGAAATCCCGCATCGTGCGAAATTATCTTGTTTTTCCTAAACAACACGTTGTAAGTCGAAAAGCTTTCATGTTGCGTGTATGTCTAAGTGTGTAGCCTCAAAAGAGAAGGCACAGGACAGTTTTCTCTCGAAAGGATATGTAAGAATACCACTTCATAAGGAAATACAGTTTTGCAGAGTAAAGACATATACGTACGCATTGGAAACTCTTTACGAGAAGAAATAATGCATCGTACAAAATTAGCTTGTATCTCCAAAACTACACGTTGTATCTCGAAAAGAATTGTTGTGGCGTGTACGTCTTAACATGTAGCATCTAAAGAGAACCAAAAGGAGAATTTTCTTTCGTCAAAATTTTTCAGAAAATCACGTTTTAAGGAAATCCCGCATCGTGCGAAATTATCTTGTTTTTCCTAAACAACACGTTGTAAGTCGAAAAGCTTTCATGTTGCGTGTATGTCTAAGTGTGTAGCCTCAAAAGAGAAGGCACAGGACAGTTTTCTCTCGAAAGGATATGTAAGAATACCACTTCATAAGGAAATACAGTTTTGCAGAGTAAAGACATATACGTACGCATTGGAAACTCTTTACGAGAAGAAATAACGCATAGTACAAAATTAGCTTGTATCTCCAAAACTACACGTTGTATCTCGAAAAGAATTGTTGTGGCGTGTACGTCTTAACATGTAGCATCTAAAGAGAACCAAAAGGAGAATTTTCTTTCGTCAAAATTTTTCAGAAAATCACGTTTTAAGGTAATCCTGCATCGTGCGAAATTATCTTGTTTTTCCTAAACAACACGTTGTAAGTCGAAAAGCTTTCATGTTGCGTGTATGTCTAAGTGTGTAGCCTCAAAAGAGAAGGCACAGGACAGTTTTCTCTCGAAAGGATATGTAAGAATACCACTTCATAAGGAAATACAGTTTTGCAGAGTAAAGGCATATACGTACGCATTGGAAACTCTTTACGAGAAGGAATAACGCATCGTGCAAAATTAGCTTGTATCTCCAAAACTACACGTTGTATCTCGAAAAGAATTGTTGTGGCGTGTACGTCTTAACATGTAGCATCTAAAGAGAACCAAAAGGAGAATTTTCTTTCGTCAAAATTTTTCAGAAAATCACGTTTTAAGGAAATCCCGCATCGTGCGAAATTATCTTGTTTTTCCTAAACAACACGTTGTAAGTCGAAAAGCTTTCATGTTGCGTGTATGTCTAAGTGTGTAGCCTCAAAAGAGAAGGCACAGGACAGTTTTCTCTCGAAAGGATATGTAAGAATACCACTTCATAAGGAAATACAGTTTTGCAGAGTAAAGACATATACGTACGCATTGGAAACTCTTTACGAGAAGAAATAACGCATCGTACAAAATTAGCTTGTATCTCCAAAACTACACGTTGTATCTCGAAAAGAATTGTTGTGGCGTGTACGTCTTAACATGTAGCATCTAAAGAGAACCAAAAGGAGAATTTTCTTTCGTCAAAATTTTTCAGAAAATCACGTTTTAAGGAAATCCCGCATCGTGCGAAATTATCTTGTTTTTCCTAAACAACACGTTGTAAGTCGAAAAGCTTTCATGTTGCGTGTATGTCTAAGTGTGTAGCCTCAAAAGAGAAGGCACAGGACAGTTTTCTCTCGAAAGGATATGTAAGAATACCACTTCATAAGGAAATACAGTTTTGCAGAGTAAAGACATATACGTACGCATTGGAAACTCTTTACGAGAAGAAATAACGCATCGTACAAAATTAGCTTGTATCTCCAAAACTACACGTTGTATCTCGAAAAGAATTGTTGTGGCGTGTACGTCTTAACATGTAGCATCTAAAGAGAACCAAAAGGAGAATTTTCTTTCGTCAAAATTTTTCAGAAAATCACGTTTTAAGGAAATCCCGCATCGTGCGAAATTATCTTGTTTTTCCTAAACAATACGTTGTAAGTCGAAAAGCTTTCATGTTGCGTGTATGTCTAAGTGTGTAGCCTCAAAAGAGAAGGCACAGGACAGTTTTCTCTCGAAAGGATATGTAAGAATACCACTTCATAAGGAAATACAGTTTTGCAGAGTAAAGGCATATACGTACGCATTGGAAACTCTTTACGAGAAGAAATAACGCATCGTACAAAATTAGCTTGTATCTCCAAAACTACACGTTGTATCTCGAAAAGAATTGTTGTGGCGTGTACGTCTTAACATGTAGCATCTAAAGAGAACCAAAAGGAGAATTTTCTTTCGTCAAAATTTTTCAGAAAATCACGTTTTAAGGAAATCCCGCATCGTGCGAAATTATCTTGTTTTTCCTAAACAACACGTTGTAAGTCGAAAAGCTTTCATGTTGCGTGTATGTCTAAGTGTGTAGCCTCAAAAGAGAAGGCACAGGACAGTTTTCTCTCGAAAGGATATGTAAGAATACCACTTCATAAGGAAATACAGTTTTGCAGAGTAAAGGCATATACGTACGCATTGGAAACTCTTTACGAGAAGAAATAACGCATCGTACAAAATTAGCTTGTATCTCCAAAACTACACGTTGTATCTCGAAAAGAATTGTTGTGGCGTGTACGTCTTAACATGTAGCATCTAAAGAGAACCAAAAGGAGAATTTTCTTTCGTCAAAATTTTTCAGAAAATCACGTTTTAAGGAAATCCCGCATCGTGCGAAATTATCTTGTTTTTCCTAAACAACACGTTGTAAGTCGAAAAGCTTTCATGTTGCGTGTATGTCTAAGTGTGTAGCCTCAAAAGAGAAGGCACAGGACAGTTTTCTCTCGAAAGGATATGTAAGAATACCACTTCATAAGGAAATACAGTTTTGCAGAGTAAAGACATATACGTACGCATTGGAAACTCTTTACGAGAAGAAATAACGCATCGTACAAAATTAGCTTGTATCTCCAAAACTACACGTTGTATCTCGAAAAGAATTGTTGTGGCGTGTACGTCTTAACATGTAGCATCTAAAGAGAACCAAAAGGAGAATTTTCTTTCGTCAAAATTTTTCAGAAAATCACGTTTTAAGGAAATCCCGCATCGTGCGAAATTATCTTGTTTTTCCTAAACAACACGTTGTAAGTCGAAAAGCTTTCATGTTGCGTGTATGTCTAAGTGTGTAGCCTCAAAAGAGAAGGCACAGGACAGTTTTCTCTCGAAAGGATATGTAAGAATACCACTTCATAAGGAAATACAGTTTTGCAGAGTAAAGGCATATACGTACGCATTGGAAACTCTTTACGAGAAGAAATAACGCATCGTACAAAATTAGCTTGTATCTCCAAAACTACACGTTGTATCTCGAAAAGAATTGTTGTGGCGTGTACGTCTTAACATGTAGCATCTAAAGAGAACCAAAAGGAGAATTTTCTTTCGTCAAAATTTTTCAGAAAATCACGTTTTAAGGAAATCCCGCATCGTGCGAAATTATCTTGTTTTTCCTAA
This sequence comes from Apodemus sylvaticus, assembly GCF_947179515.1. Taxonomy (NCBI): domain Eukaryota; kingdom Metazoa; phylum Chordata; class Mammalia; order Rodentia; family Muridae; genus Apodemus; species Apodemus sylvaticus. The sequence continues at coordinate 24,747 of NW_026263253.1, forward strand.
ACAACACGTTGTAAGTCGAAAAGCTTTCATGTTGCGTGTATGTCTAAGTGTGTAGCCTCAAAAGAGAAGGCACAGGACAGTTTTCTCTCGAAAGGATATGTAAGAATACCACTTCATAAGGAAATACAGTTTTGCAGAGTAAAGACATATACGTACGCATTGGAAACTCTTTACGAGAAGAAATAACGCATCGTACAAAATTAGCTTGTATCTCCAAAACTACACGTTGTATCTCGAAAAGAATTGTTGTGGCGTGTACGTCTTAACATGTAGCATCTAAAGAGAACCAAAAGGAGACTTTTCTTTCGTCAAAATTTTTCAGAAAATCACGTTTTAAGGAAATCCCGCATCGTGCGAAATTATCTTGTTTTTCCTAAACAACACGTTGTAAGTCGAAAAGCTTTCATGTTGCGTGTATGTCTAAGTGTGTAGCCTCAAAAGAGAAGGCACAGGACAGTTTTCTCTCGAAAGGATATGTAAGAATACCACTTCATAAGGAAATACAGTTTTGCAGAGTAAAGACATATACGTACGCATTGGAAACTCTTTACGAGAAGAAATAACGCATCGTACAAAATTAGCTTGTATCTCCAAAACTACACGTTGTATCTCGAAAAGAATTGTTGTGGCGTGTACGTCTTAACATGTAGCATCTAAAGAGAACCAAAAGGAGAATTTTCTTTCGTCAAAATTTTTCAGAAAATCACGTTTTAAGGAAATCCCGCATCGTGCGAAATTATCTTGTTTTTCCTAAACAATACGTTGTAAGTCGAAAAGCTTTCATGTTGCGTGTATGTCTAAGTGTGTAGCCTCAAAAGAGAAGGCACAGGACAGTTTTCTCTCGAAAGGATATGTAAGAATACCACTTCATAAGGAAATACAGTTTTGCAGAGTAAAGGCATATACGTACGCATTGGAAACTCTTTACGAGAAGGAATAACGCATCGTACAAAATTAGCTTGTATCTCCAAAACTACACGTTGTATCTCGAAAAGAATTGTTGTGGCGTGTACGTCTTAACATGTAGCATCTAAAGAGAACCAAAAGGAGAATTTTCTTTCGTCAAAATTTTTCAGAAAATCACGTTTTAAGGAAATCCCGCATAGTGCGAAATTATCTTGTTTTTCCTAAACAACACGTTGTAAGTCGAAAAGCTTTCATGTTGCGTGTATGTCTAAGTGTGTAGCCTCAAAAGAGAAGGCACAGGACAGTTTTCTCTCGAAAGGATATGTAAGAATACCACTTCATAAGGAAATACAGTTTTGCAGAGTAAAGACATATACGTACGCATTGGAAACTCTTTACGAGAAGAAATAACGCATCGTACAAAATTAGCTTGTATCTCCAAAACTACACGTTGTATCTCGAAAAGAATTGTTGTGGCGTGTACGTCTTAACATGTAGCATCTAAAGAGAACCAAAAGGAGAATTTTCTTTCGTCAAAATTTTTCAGAAAATCACGTTTTAAGGAAATCCCGCATCGTGCGAAATTATCTTGTTTTTCCTAAACAACACGTTGTAAGTCGAAAAGCTTTCATGTTGCGTGTATGTCTAAGTGTGTAGCCTCAAAAGAGAAGGCACAGGACAGTTTTCTCTCGAAAGGATATGTAAGAATACCACTTCATAAGGAAATACAGTTTTGCAGAGTAAAGGCATATACGTACGCATTGGAAACTCTTTACGAGAAGAAATAACGCATCGTACAAAATTAGCTTGTATCTCCAAAACTACACGTTGTATCTCGAAAAGAATTGTTGTGGCGTGTACGTCTTAACATGTAGCATCTAAAGAGAACCAAAAGGAGAATTTTCTTTCGTCAAAATTTTTCAGAAAATCACGTTTTAAGGAAATCCCGCATCGTGCGAAATTATCTTGTTTTTCCTAAACAACACGTTGTAAGTCGAAAAGCTTTCATGTTGCGTGTATGTCTAAGTGTGTAGCCTCAAAAGAGAAGGCACAGGACAGTTTTCTCTCGAAAGGATATGTAAGAATACCACTTCATAAGGAAATACAGTTTTGCAGAGTAAAGACATATACGTACGCATTGGAAACTCTTTACGAGAAGAAATAACGCATCGTACAAAATTAGCTTGTATCTCCAAAACTACACGTTGTATCTCGAAAAGAATTGTTGTGGCGTGTACGTCTTAACATGTAGCATCTAAAGAGAACCAAAAGGAGAATTTTCTTTCGTCAAAATTTTTCAGAAAATCACGTTTTAAGGAAATCCCGCATCGTGCGAAATTATCTTGTTTTTCCTAAACAACACGTTGTAAGTCGAAAAGCTTTCATGTTGCGTGTATGTCTAAGTGTGTAGCCTCAAAAGAGAAGGCACAGGACAGTTTTCTCTCGAAAGGATATGTAAGAATACCACTTCATAAGGAAATACAGTTTTGCAGAGTAAAGGCATATACGTACGCATTGGAAACTCTTTACGAGAAGAAATAACGCATCGTACAAAATTAGCTTGTATCTCCAAAACTACACGTTGTATCTCGAAAAGAATTGTTGTGGCGTGTACGTCTTAACATGTAGCATCTAAAGAGAACCAAAAGGAGAATTTTCTTTCGTCAAAATTTTTCAGAAAATCACGTTTTAAGGAAATCCCGCATCGTGCGAAATTATCTTGTTTTTCCTAAACAACACGTTGTAAGTCGAAAAGCTTTCATGTTGCGTGTATGTCTAAGTGTGTAGCCTCAAAAGAGAAGGCACAGGACAGTTTTCTCTCGAAAGGATATGTAAGAATACCACTTCATAAGGAAATACAGTTTTGCAGAGTAAAGGCATATACGTACGCATTGGAAACTCTTTACGAGAAGAAATAACGCATCGTACAAAATTAGCTTGTATCTCCAAAACTACACGTTGTATCTCGAAAAGAATTGTTGTGGCGTGTACGTCTTAACATGTAGCATCTAAAGAGAACCAAAAGGAGAATTTTCTTTCGTCAAAATTTTTCAGAAAATCACGTTTTAAGGAAATCCCGCATCGTGCGAAATTATCTTGTTTTTCCTAAACAACACGTTGTAAGTCGAAAAGCTTTCATGTTGCGTGTATGTCTAAGTGTGTAGCCTCAAAAGAGAAGGCACAGGACAGTTTTCTCTCGAAAGGATATGTAAGAATACCACTTCATAAGGAAATACAGTTTTGCAGAGTAAAGGCATATACGTACGCATTGGAAACTCTTTACGAGAAGAAATAACGCATCGTACAAAATTAGCTTGTATCTCCAAAACTACACGTTGTATCTCGAAAAGAATTGTTGTGGCGTGTACGTCTTAACATGTAGCATCTAAAGAGAACCAAAAGGAGAATTTTCTTTCGTCAAAATTTTTCAGAAAATCACGTTTTAAGGAAATCCCGCATCGTGCGAAATTATCTTGTTTTTCCTAAACAACACGTTGTAAGTCGAAAAGCTTTCATGTTGCGTGTATGTCTAAGTGTGTAGCCTCAAAAGAGAAGGCACAGGACAGTTTTCTCTCGAAAGGATATGTAAGAATACCACTTCATAAGGAAATACAGTTTTGCAGAGTAAAGGCATATACGTACGCATTGGAAACTCTTTACGAGAAGAAATAACGCATCGTACAAAATTAGCTTGTATCTCCAAAACTACACGTTGTATCTCGAAAAGAATTGTTGTGGCGTGTACGTCTTAACATGTAGCATCTAAAGAGAACCAAAAGGAGAATTTTCTTTCGTCAAAATTTTTCAGAAAATCACGTTTTAAGGAAATCCCGCATCGTGCGAAATTATCTTGTTTTTCCTAAACAACACGTTGTAAGTCGAAAAGCTTTCATGTTGCGTGTATGTCTAAGTGTGTAGCCTCAAAAGAGAAGGCACAGGACAGTTTTCTCTCGAAAGGATATGTAAGAATACCACTTCATAAGGAAATACAGTTTTGCAGAGTAAAGACATATACGTACGCATTGGAAACTCTTTACGAGAAGAAATAACGCATCGTACAAAATTAGCTTGTATCTCCAAAACTACACGTTGTATCTCGAAAAGAATTGTTGTGGCGTGTACGTCTTAACATGTAGCATCTAAAGAGAACCAAAAGGAGAATTTTCTTTCGTCAAAATTTTTCAGAAAATCACGTTTTAAGGAAATCCCGCATCGTGCGAAATTATCTTGTTTCTCCTAAACAACACGTTGTAAGTCGAAAAGCTTTCATGTTGCGTGTATGTCTAAGTGTGTAGCCTCAAAAGAGAAGGCACAGGACAGTTTTCTCTCGAAAGGATATGTAAGAATACCACTTCATAAGGAAATACAGTTTTGCAGAGTAAAGACATATACGTACGCATTGGAAACTCTTTACGAGAAGAAATAACGCATCGTACAAAATTAGCTTGTATCTCCAAAACTACACGTTGTATCTCGAAAAGAATTGTTGTGGCGTGTACGTCTTAACATGTAGCATCTAAAGAGAACCAAAAGGAGAATTTTCTTTCGTCAAAATTTTTCAGAAAATCACGTTTTAAGGAAATCCCGCATCGTGCGAAATTATCTTGTTTTTCCTAAACAATACGTTGTAAGTCGAAAAGCTTTCATGTTGCGTGTATGTCTAAGTGTGTAGCCTCAAAAGAGAAGGCACAGGACAGTTTTCTCTCGAAAGGATATGTAAGAATACCACTTCATAAGGAAATACAGTTTTGCAGAGTAAAGGCATATACGTACGCATTGGAAACTCTTTACGAGAAGGAATAACGCATCGTACAAAATTAGCTTGTATCTCCAAAACTACACGTTGTATCTCGAAAAGAATTGTTGTGGCGTGTACGTCTTAACATGTAGCATCTAAAGAGAACCAAAAGGAGAATTTTCTTTCGTCAAAATTTTTCAGAAAATCACGTTTTAAGGAAATCCCGCATCGTGCGAAATTATCTTGTTTTTCCTAAACAACACGTTGTAAGTCGAAAAGCTTTCATGTTGCGTGTATGTCTAAGTGTGTAGCCTCAAAAGAGAAGGCACAGGACAGTTTTCTCTCGAAAGGATATGTAAGAATACCACTTCATAAGGAAATACAGTTTTGCAGAGTAAAGGCATATACGTACGCATTGGAAACTCTTTACGAGAAGAAATAACGCATCGTACAAAATTAGCTTGTATCTCCAAAACTACACGTTGTATCTCGAAAAGAATTGTTGTGGCGTGTACGTCTTAACATGTAGCATCTAAAGAGAACCAAAAGGAGAATTTTCTTTCGTCAAAATTTTTCAGAAAATCACGTTTTAAGGAAATCCCGCATCGTGCGAAATTATCTTGTTTTTCCTAAACAACACGTTGTAAGTCGAAAAGCTTTCATGTTGCGTGTATGTCTAAGTGTGTAGCCTCAAAAGAGAAGGCACAGGACAGTTTTCTCTCGAAAGGATATGTAAGAATACCACTTCATAAGGAAATACAGTTTTGCAGAGTAAAGACATATACGTACGCATTGGAAACTCTTTACGAGAAGAAATAACGCATCGTACAAAATTAGCTTGTATCTCCAAAACTACACGTTGTATCTCGAAAAGAATTGTTGTGGCGTGTACGTCTTAACATGTAGCATCTAAAGAGAACCAAAAGGAGAATTTTCTTTCGTCAAAATTTTTCAGAAAATCACGTTTTAAGGAAATCCCGCATCGTGCGAAATTATCTTGTTTTTCCTAAACAACACGTTGTAAGTCGAAAAGCTTTCATGTTGCGTGTATGTCTAAGTGTGTAGCCTCAAAAGAGAAGGCACAGGACAGTTTTCTCTCGAAAGGATATGTAAGAATACCACTTCATAAGGAAATACAGTTTTGCAGAGTAAAGGCATATACGTACGCATTGGAAACTCTTTACGAGAAGAAATAACGCATCGTACAAAATTAGCTTGTATCTCCAAAACTACACGTTGTATCTCGAAAAGAATTGTTGTGGCGTGTACGTCTTAACATGTAGCATCTAAAGAGAACCAAAAGGAGAATTTTCTTTCGTCAAAATTTTTCAGAAAATCACGTTTTAAGGAAATCCCGCATCGTGCGAAATTATCTTGTTTTTCCTAAACAACACGTTGTAAGTCGAAAAGCTTTCATGTTGCGTGTATGTCTAAGTGTGTAGCCTCAAAAGAGAAGGCACAGGACAGTTTTCTCTCGAAAGGATATGTAAGAATACCACTTCATAAGGAAATACAGTTTTGCAGAGTAAAGACATATACGTACGCATTGGAAACTCTTTACGAGAAGAAATAACGCATCGTACAAAATTAGCTTGTATCTCCAAAACTACACGTTGTATCTCGAAAAGAATTGTTGTGGCGTGTACGTCTTAACATGTAGCATCTAAAGAGAACCAAAAGGAGAATTTTCTTTCGTCAAAATTTTTCAGAAAATCACGTTTTAAGGAAATCCCGCATCGTGCTAAATTATCTTGTTTTTCCTAAACAACACGTTGTAAGTCGAAAAGCTTTCATGTTGCGTGTATGTCTAAGTGTGTAGCCTCAAAAGAGAAGGCACAGGACAGTTTTCTCTCGAAAGGATATGTAAGAATACCACTTCATAAGGAAATACAGTTTTGCAGAGTAAAGGCATATACGTACGCATTGGAAACTCTTTACGAGAAGAAATAACGCATCGTACAAAATTAGCTTGTATCTCCAAAACTACACGTTGTATCTCGAAAAGAATTGTTGTGGCGTGTACGTCTTAACATGTAGCATCTAAAGAGAACCAAAAGGAGAATTTTCTTTCGTCAAAATTTTTCAGAAAATCACGTTTTAAGGAAATCCCGCATCGTGCGAAATTATCTTGTTTTTCCTAAACAACACGTTGTAAGTCGAAAAGCTTTCATGTTGCGTGTATGTCTAAGTGTGTAGCCTCAAAAGAGAAGGCACAGGACAGTTTTCTCTCGAAAGGATATGTAAGAATACCACTTCATAAGGAAATACAGTTTTGCAGAGTAAAGACATATACGTACGCATTGGAAACTCTTTACGAGAAGAAATAACGCATCGTACAAAATTAGCTTGTATCTCCAAAACTACACGTTGTATCTCGAAAAGAATTGTTGTGGCGTGTACGTCTTAACATGTAGCATCTAAAGAGAACCAAAAGGAGAATTTTCTTTCGTCAAAATTTTTCAGAAAATCACGTTTTAAGGAAATCCCGCATCGTGCGAAATTATCTTGTTTTTCCTAAACAACACGTTGTAAGTCGAAAAGCTTTCATGTTGCGTGTATGTCTAAGTGTGTAGCCTCAAAAGAGAAGGCACAGGACAGTTTTCTCTCGAAAGGATATGTAAGAATACCACTTCATAAGGAAATACAGTTTTGCAGAGTAAAGGCATATACGTACGCATTGGAAACTCTTTACGAGAAGAAATAACGCATCGTACAAAATTAGCTTGTATCTCCAAAACTACACGTTGTATCTCGAAAAGAATTGTTGTGGCGTGTACGTCTTAACATGTAGCATCTAAAGAGAACCAAAAGGAGAATTTTCTTTCGTCAAAATTTTTCAGAAAATCACGTTTTAAGGAAATCCCGCATCGTGCGAAATTATCTTGTTTTTCCTAAACAACACGTTGTAAGTCGAAAAGCTTTCATGTTGCGTGTATGTCTAAGTGTGTAGCCTCAAAAGAGAAGGCACAGGACAGTTTTCTCTCGAAAGGATATGTAAGAATACCACTTCATAAGGAAATACAGTTTTGCAGAGTAAAGACATATACGTACGCATTGGAAACTCTTTACGAGAAGAAATAACGCATCGTACAAAATTAGCTTGTATCTCCAAAACTACACGTTGTATCTCGAAAAGAATTGTTGTGGCGTGTACGTCTTAACATGTAGCATCTAAAGAGAACCAAAAGGAGAATTTTCTTTCGTCAAAATTTTTCAGAAAATCACGTTTTAAGGAAATCCCGCATCGTGCGAAATTATCTTGTTTTTCCTAAACAACACGTTGTAAGTCGAAAAGCTTTCATGTTGCGTGTATGTCTAAGTGTGTAGCCTCAAAAGAGAAGGCACAGGACAGTTTTCTCTCGAAAGGATATGTAAGAATACCACTTCATAAGGAAATACAGTTTTGCAGAGTAAAGGCATATACGTACGCATTGGAAACTCTTTACGAGAAGAAATAACGCATCGTACAAAATTAGCTTGTATCTCCAAAACTACACGTTGTATCTCGAAAAGAATTGTTGTGGCGTGTACGTCTTAACATGTAGCATCTAAAGAGAACCAAAAGGAGAATTTTCTTTCGTCAAAATTTTTCAGAAAATCACGTTTTAAGGAAATCCCGCATCGTGCGAAATTATCTTGTTTTTCCTAAACAACACGTTGTAAGTCGAAAAGCTTTCATGTTGCGTGTATGTCTAAGTGTGTAGCCTCAAAAGAGAAGGCACAGGACAGTTTTCTCTCGAAAGGATATGTAAGAATACCACTTCATAAGGAAATACAGTTTTGCAGAGTAAAGGCATATACGTACGCATTGGAAACTCTTTACGAGAAGAAATAACGCATCGTACAAAATTAGCTTGTATCTCCAAAACTACACGTTGTATCTCGAAAAGAATTGTTGTGGCGTGTACGTCTTAACATGTAGCATCTAAAGAGAACCAAAAGGAGAATTTTCTTTCGTCAAAATTTTTCAGAAAATCACGTTTTAAGGAAATCCCGCATCGTGCGAAATTATCTTGTTTTTCCTAAACAACACGTTGTAAGTCGAAAAGCTTTCATGTTGCGTGTATGTCTAAGTGTGTAGCCTCAAAAGAGAAGGCACAGGACAGTTTTCTCTCGAAAGGATATGTAAGAATACCACTTCATAAGGAAATACAGTTTTGCAGAGTAAAGACATATACGTACGCATTGGAAACTCTTTACGAGAAGAAATAACGCATAGTACAAAATTAGCTTGTATCTCCAAAACTACACGTTGTATCTCGAAAAGAATTGTTGTGGCGTGTACGTCTTAACATGTAGCATCTAAAGAGAACCAAAAGGAGAATTTTCTTTCGTCAAAATTTTTCAGAAAATCACGTTTTAAGGAAATCCCGCATCGTGCGAAATTATCTTGTTTTTCCTAAACAACACGTTGTAAGTCGAAAAGCTTTCATGTTGCGTGTATGTCTAAGTGTGTAGCCTCAAAAGAGAAGGCACAGGACAGTTTTCTCTCGAAAGGATATGTAAGAATACCACTTCATAAGGAAATACAGTTTTGCAGAGTAAAGACATATACGTAAGCATTGGAAACTCTTTACGAGAAGAAATAACGCATCGTACAAAATTAGCTTGTATCTCCAAAACTACACGTTGTATCTCGAAAAGAATTGTTGTGGCGTGTACGTCTTAACATGTAGCATCTAAAGAGAACCAAAAGGAGAATTTTCTTTCGTCAAAATTTTTCAGAAAATCACGTTTTAAGGAAATCCCGCATCGTGCGAAATTATCTTGTTTTTCCTAAACAACACGTTGTAAGTCGAAAAGCTTTCATGTTGCGTGTATGTCTAAGTGTGTAGCCTCAAAAGAGAAGGCACAGGACAGTTTTCTCTCGAAAGGATATGTAAGAATACCACTTCATAAGGAAATACAGTTTTGCAGAGTAAAGACATATACGTACGCATTGGAAACTCTTTAAGAGAAGGAATAACGCATCGTACAAAATTAGCTTGTATCTCCAAAACTACACGTTGTATCTCGAAAAGAATTGTTGTGGCGTGTACGTCTTAACATGTAGCATCTAAAGAGAACCAAAAGGAGAATTTTCTTTCGTCAAAATTTTTCAGAAAATCTCGTTTTAAGGAAATCCCGCATCGTGCGAAATTATCTTGTTTTTCCTAAACAACACGTTGTAAGTCGAAAAGCTTTCATGTTGCGTGTATGTCTAAGTGTGTAGCCTCAAAAGAGAAGGCACAGGACAGTTTTCTCTCGAAAGGATATGTAAGAATACCACTTCATAAGGAAATACAGTTTTGCAGAGTAAAGGCATATACGTACGCATTGGAAACTCTTTACGAGAAGAAATAACGCATCGTACAAAATTAGCTTGTATCTCCAAAACTACACGTTGTATCTCGAAAAGAATTGTTGTGGCGTGTACGTCTTAACATGTAGCATCTAAAGAGAACCAAAAGGAGAATTTTCTTTCGTCAAAATTTTTCAGAAAATCACGTTTTAAGGAAATCCCGCATCGTGCGAAATTATCTTGTTTTTCCTAAACAACACGTTGTAAGTCGAAAAGCTTTCATGTTGCGTGTATGTCTAAGTGTGTAGCCTCAAAAGAGAAGGCACAGGACAGTTTTCTCTCGAAAGGATATGTAAGAATACCACTTCATAAGGAAATACAGTTTTGCAGAGTAAAGACATATACGTACGCATTGGAAACTCTTTACGAGAAGAAATAACGCATCGTACAAAATTAGCTTGTATCTCCAAAACTACACGTTGTATCTCGAAAAGAATTGTTGTGGCGTGTACGTCTTAACATGTAGCATCTAAAGAGAACCAAAAGGAGAATTTTCTTTCGTCAAAATTTTTCAGAAAATCACGTTTTAAGGAAATCCCGCATCGTGCGAAATTATCTTGTTTTTCCTAAACAACACGTTGTAAGTCGAAAAGCTTTCATGTTGCGTGTATGTCTAAGTGTGTAGCCTCAAAAGAGAAGGCACAGGACAGTTTTCTCTCGAAAGGATATGTAAGAATACCACTTCATAAGGAAATACAGTTTTGCAGAGTAAAGACATATACGTACGCATTGGAAACTCTTTACGAGAAGAAATAACGCATCGTACAAAATTAGCTTGTATCTCCAAAACTACACGTTGTATCTCGAAAAGAATTGTTGTGGCGTGTACGTCTTAACATGTAGCATCTAAAGAGAACCAAAAGGAGAATTTTCTTTCGTCAAAATTTTTCAGAAAATCACGTTTTAAGGAAATCCCGCATCGTGCGAAATTATCTTGTTTTTCCTAAACAATACGTTGTAAGTCGAAAAGCTTTCATGTTGCGTGTATGTCTAAGTGTGTAGCCTCAAAAGAGAAGGCACAGGACAGTTTTCTCTCGAAAGGATATGTAAGAATACCACTTCATAAGGAAATACAGTTTTGCAGAGTAAAGGCATATACGTACGCATTGGAAACTCTTTACGAGAAGGAATAACGCATCGTACAAAATTAGCTTGTATCTCCAAAACTACACGTTGTATCTCGAAAAGAATTGTTGTGGCGTGTACGTCTTAACATGTAGCATCTAAAGAGAACCAAAAGGAGAATTTTCTTTCGTCAAAATTTTTCAGAAAATCACGTTTTAAGGAAATCCCGCATCGTGCGAAATTATCTTGTTTTTCCTAAACAACACGTTGTAAGTCGAAAAGCTTTCATGTTGCGTGTATGTCTAAGTGTGTAGCCTCAAAAGAGAAGGCACAGGACAGTTTTCTCTCGAAAGGATATGTAAGAATACCACTTCATAAGGAAATACAGTTTTGCAGAGTAAAGGCATATACGTACGCATTGGAAACTCTTTACGAGAAGAAATAACGCATCGTACAAAATTAGCTTGTATCTCCAAAACTACACGTTGTATCTCGAAAAGAATTGTTGTGGCGTGTACGTCTTAACATGTAGCATCTAAAGAGAACCAAAAGGAGAATTTTCTTTCGTCAAAATTTTTCAGAAAATCACGTTTTAAGGAAATCCCGCATCGTGCGAAATTATCTTGTTTTTCCTAAACAACACGTTGTAAGTCGAAAAGCTTTCATGTTGCGTGTATGTCTAAGTGTGTAGCCTCAAAAGAGAAGGCACAGGACAGTTTTCTCTCGAAAGGATATGTAAGAATACCACTTCATAAGGAAATACAGTTTTGCAGAGTAAAGACATATACGTACGCATTGGAAACTCTTTACGAGAAGAAATAACGCATCGTACAAAATTAGCTTGTATCTCCAAAACTACACGTTGTATCTCGAAAAGAATTGTTGTGGCGTGTACGTCTTAACATGTAGCATCTAAAGAGAACCAAAAGGAGAATTTTCTTTCGTCAAAATTTTTCAGAAAATCACGTTTTAAGGAAATCCCGCATCGTGCGAAATTATCTTGTTTTTCCTAAACAACACGTTGTAAGTCGAAAAGCTTTCATGTTGCGTGTATGTCTAAGTGTGTAGCCTCAAAAGAGAAGGCACAGGACAGTTTTCTCTCGAAAGGATATGTAAGAATACCACTTCATAAGGAAATACAGTTTTGCAGAGTAAAGGCATATACGTACGCATTGGAAACTCTTTACGAGAAGAAATAACGCATCGTACAAAATTAGCTTGTATCTCCAAAACTACACGTTGTATCTCGAAAAGAATTGTTGTGGCGTGTACGTCTTAACATGTAGCATCTAAAGAGAACCAAAAGGAGAATTTTCTTTCGTCAAAATTTTCAGAAAATCACGTTTTAAGGAAATCCCGCATCGTGCGAAATTATCTTGTTTTTCCTAAACAACACGTTGTAAGTCGAAAAGCTTTCATGTTGCGTGTATGTCTAAGTGTGTAGCCTCAAAAGAGAAGGCACAGGACAGTTTTCTCTCGAAAGGATATGTAAGAATACCACTTCATAAGGAAATACAGTTTTGCAGAGTAAAGACATATACGTACGCATTGGAAACTCTTTACGAGAAGAAATAACGCATCGTACAAAATTAGCTTGTATCTCCAAAACTACACGTTGTATCTCGAAAAGAATTGTTGTGGCGTGTACGTCTTAACATGTAGCATCTAAAGAGAACCAAAAGGAGAATTTTCTTTCGTCAAAATTTTTCAGAAAATCACGTTTTAAGGAAATCCCGCATCGTGCGAAATTATCTTGTTTTTCCTAAACAACACGTTGTAAGTCGAAAAGCTTTCATGTTGCGTGTATGTCTAAGTGTGTAGCCTCAAAAGAGAAGGCACAGGACAGTTTTCTCTCGAAAGGATATGTAAGAATACCACTTCATAAGGAAATACAGTTTTGCAGAGTAAAGACATATACGTACGCATTGGAAACTCTTTACGAGAAGAAATAACGCATCGTACAAAATTAGCTTGTATCTCCAAAACTACACGTTGTATCTCGAAAAGAATTGTTGTGGCGTGTACGTCTTAACATGTAGCATCTAAAGAGAACCAAAAGGAGAATTTTCTTTCGTCAAAATTTTTCAGAAAATCACGTTTTAAGGAAATCCCGCATCGTGCGAAATTATCTTGTTTTTCCTAAACAACACGTTGTAAGTCGAAAAGCTTTCATGTTGCGTGTATGTCTAAGTGTGTAGCCTCAAAAGAGAAGGCACAGGACAGTTTTCTCTCGAAAGGATATGTAAGAATACCACTTCATAAGGAAATACAGTTTTGCAGAGTAAAGGCATATACGTATGCATTGGAAACTCTTTACGAGAAGAAATAACGCATCGTACAAAATTAGCTTGTATCTCCAAAACTACACGTTGTATCTCGAAAAGAATTGTTGTGGCGTGTACGTCTTAACATGTAGCATCTAAAGAGAACCAAAAGGAGAATTTTCTTTCGTCAAAATTTTTCAGAAAATCACGTTTTAAGGAAATCCCGCATCGTGCGAAATTATCTTGTTTTTCCTAAACAACACGTTGTAAGTCGAAAAGCTTTCATGTTGCGTGTATGTCTAAGTGTGTAGCCTCAAAAGAGAAGGCACAGGACAGTTTTCTCTCGAAAGGATATGTAAGAATACCACTTCATAAGGAAATACAGTTTTGCAGAGTAAAGACATATACGTACGCATTGGAAACTCTTTACGAGAAGAAATAACGCATCGTACAAAATTAGCTTGTATCTCCAAAACTACACGTTGTATCTCGAAAAGAATTGTTGTGGCGTGTACGTCTTAACATGTAGCATCTAAAGAGAACCAAAAGGAGAATTTTCTTTCGTCAAAATTTTTCAGAAAATCACGTTTTAAGGAAATCCCGCATCGTGCGAAATTATCTTGTTTTTCCTAAACAACACGTTGTAAGTCGAAAAGCTTTCATGTTGCGTGTATGTCTAAGTGTGTAGCCTCAAAAGAGAAGGCACAGGACAGTTTTCTCTCGAAAGGATATGTAAGAATACCACTTCATAAGGAAATACAGTTTTGCAGAGTAAAGGCATATACGTACGCATTGGAAACTCTTTACGAGAAGAAATAACGCATCGTACAAAATTAGCTTGTATCTCCAAAACTACACGTTGTATCTCGAAAAGAATTGTTGTGGCGTGTACGTCTTAACATGTAGCATCTAAAGAGAACCAAAAGGAGAATTTTCTTTCGTCAAAATTTTTCAAAAAATCACGTTTTAAGGAAATCCCGCATCGTGCGAAATTATCTTGTTTTTCCTAAACAACACGTTGTAAGTCGAAAAGCTTTCATGTTGCGTGTATGTCTAAGTGTGTAGCCTCAAAAGAGAAGGCACAGGACAGTTTTCTCTCGAAAGGATATGTAAGAATACCACTTCATAAGGAAATACAGTTTTGCAGAGTAAAGGCATATACGTACGCATTGGAAACTCTTTACGAGAAGAAATAACGCATCGTACAAAATTAGCTTGTATCTCCAAAACTACACGTTGTATCTCGAAAAGAATTGTTGTGGCGTGTACGTCTTAACATGTAGCATCTAAAGAGAACCAAAAGGAGAATTTTCTTTCGTCAAAATTTTTCAGAAAATCACGTTTTAAGGAAATCCCGCATCGTGCGAAATTATCTTGTTTTTCCTAAACAACACGTTGTAAGTCGAAAAGCTTTCATGTTGCGTGTATGTCTAAGTGTGTAGCCTCAAAAGAGAAGGCACAGGACAGTTTTCTCTCGAAAGGATATGTAAGAATACCACTTCATAAGGAAATACAGTTTTGCAGAGTAAAGACATATACGTACGCATTGGAAACTCTTTACGAGAAGAAATAACGCATCGTACAAAATTAGCTTGTATCTCCAAAACTACACGTTGTATCTCGAAAAGAATTGTTGTGGCGTGTACGTCTTAACATGTAGCATCTAAAGAGAACCAAAAGGAGAATTTTCTTTCGTCAAAATTTTTCAGAAAATCACGTTTTAAGGAAATCCCGCATCGTGCGAAATTATCTTGTTTTTCCTAAACAATACGTTGTAAGTCGAAAAGCTTTCATGTTGCGTGTATGTCTAAGTGTGTAGCCTCAAAAGAGAAGGCACAGGGACAGTTTTCTCTCGAAAGGATATGTAAGAATACCACTTCATAAGGAAATACAGTTTTGCAGAGTAAAGGCATATACGTACGCATTGGAAACTCTTTACGAGAAGGAATAACGCATCGTACAAAATTAGCTTGTATCTCCAAAACTACACGTTGTATCTCGAAAAGAATTGTTGTGGCGTGTACGTCTTAACATGTAGCATCTAAAGAGAACCAAAAGGAGAATTTTCTTTCGTCAAAATTTTTCAGAAAATCACGTTTTAAGGAAATCCCGCATCGTGCGAAATTATCTTGTTTTTCCTAAACAACACGTTGTAAGTCGAAAAGCTTTCATGTTGCGTGTATGTCTAAGTGTGTAGCCTCAAAAGAGAAGGCACAGGACAGTTTTCTCTCGAAAGGATATGTAAGAATACCACTTCATAAGGAAATACAGTTTTGCAGAGTAAAGGCATATACGTACGCATTGGAAACTCTTTACGAGAAGAAATAACGCATCGTAAAAAATTAGCTTGTATCTCCAAAACTACACGTTGTATCTCGAAAAGAATTGTTGTGGCGTGTACGTCTTAACATGTAGCATCTAAAGAGAACCAAAAGGAGAATTTTCTTTCGTCAAAATTTTTCAGAAAATCACGTTTTAAGGAAATCCCGCATCGTGCGAAATTATCTTGTTTTTCCTAAACAACACGTTGTAAGTCGAAAAGCTTTCATGTTGCGTGTATGTCTAAGTGTGTAGCCTCAAAAGAGAAGGCACAGGACAGTTTTCTCTCGAAAGGATATGTAAGAATACCACTTCATAAGGAAATACAGTTTTGCAGAGTAAAGACATATACGTACGCATTGGAAACTCTTTACGAGAAGAAATAACGCATCGTACAAAATTAGCTTGTATCTCCAAAACTACACGTTGTATCTCGAAAAGAATTGTTGTGGCGTGTACGTCTTAACATGTAGCATCTAAAGAGAACCAAAAGG
The DNA here is from genome assembly GCF_947179515.1 of Apodemus sylvaticus. Classification (NCBI taxonomy): domain Eukaryota; kingdom Metazoa; phylum Chordata; class Mammalia; order Rodentia; family Muridae; genus Apodemus; species Apodemus sylvaticus. The sequence continues at coordinate 40,875 of NW_026263253.1, forward strand.
AGAATTTTCTTTCGTCAAAATTTTTCAGAAAATCACGTTTTAAGGAAATCCCGCATCGTGCGAAATTATCTTGTTTTTCCTAAACAACACGTTGTAAGTCGAAAAGCTTTCATGTTGCGTGTATGTCTAAGTGTGTAGCCTCAAAAGAGAAGGCACAGGACAGTTTTCTCTCGAAAGGATATGTAAGAATACCACTTCATAAGGAAATACAGTTTTGCAGAGTAAAGGCATATACGTACGCATTGGAAACTCTTTACGAGAAGAAATAACGCATCGTACAAAATTAGCTTGTATCTCCAAAACTACACGTTGTATCTCGAAAAGAATTGTTGTGGCGTGTACGTCTTAACATGTAGCATCTAAAGAGAACCAAAAGGAGAATTTTCTTTCGTCAAAATTTTTCAGAAAATCACGTTTTAAGGAAATCCCGCATCGTGCGAAATTATCTTGTTTTTCCTAAACAACACGTTGTAAGTCGAAAAGCTTTCATGTTGCGTGTATGTCTAAGTGTGTAGCCTCAAAAGAGAAGGCACAGGACAGTTTTCTCTCGAAAGGATATGTAAGAATACCACTTCATAAGGAAATACAGTTTTGCAGAGTAAAGGCATATACCTACGCATTGGAAACTCTTTACGAGAAGAAATAACGCATCGTACAAAATTAGCTTGTATCTCCAAAACTACACGTTGTATCTCGAAAAGAATTGTTGTGGCGTGTACGTCTTAACATGTAGCATCTAAAGAGAACCAAAAGGAGAATTTTCTTTCGTCAAAATTTTTCAGAAAATCACGTTTTAAGGAAATCCCGCATCGTGCGAAATTATCTTGTTTTTCCTAAACAACACGTTGTAAGTCGAAAAGCTTTCATGTTGCGTGTATGTCTAAGTGTGTAGCCTCAAAAGAGAAGGCACAGGACAGTTTTCTCTCGAAAGGATATGTAAGAATACCACTTCATAAGGAAATACAGTTTTGCAGAGTAAAGACATATACGTACGCATTGGAAACCCTTTACAAGAAGAAATAACGCATCATACAAAATTAGCTTGTATCTCCAAAACTACACGTTGTATCTCGAAAAGAATTGTTGTGGCGTGTACGTCTTAACATGTAGCATCTAAAGAGAACCAAAAGGAGAATTTTCTTTCGTCAAAATTTTTCAGAAAATCACGTTTTAAGGAAATCCCGCATCGTGCGAAATTATCTTGTTTTTCCTAAACAACACGTTGTAAGTCGAAAAGCTTTCATGTTGCGTGTATGTCTAAGTGTGTAGCCTCAAAAGAGAAGGCACAGGACAGTTTTCTCTCGAAAGGATATGTAAGAATACCACTTCATAAGGAAATACAGTTTTGCAGAGTAAAGGCATATACGTACGCATTGGAAACTCTTTACGAGAAGAAATAACGCATCGTACAAAATTAGCTTGTATCTCCAAAACTACACGTTGTATCTCGAAAAGAATTGTTGTGGCGTGTACGTCTTAACATGTAGCATCTAAAGAGAACCAAAAGGAGAATTTTCTTTCGTCAAAATTTTTCAGAAAATCACGTTTTAAGGAAATCCCGCATCGTGCGAAATTATCTTGTTTTTCCTAAACAACACGTTGTAAGTCGAAAAGCTTTCATGTTGCGTGTATGTCTAAGTGTGTAGCCTCAAAAGAGAAGGCACAGGACAGTTTTCTCTCGAAAGGATATGTAAGAATACCACTTCATAAGGAAATACAGTTTTGCAGAGTAAAGGCATATACGTACGCATTGGAAACGCTTTACGAGAAGAAATAACGCATCGTACAAAATTAGCTTGTATCTCCAAAACTACACGTTGTATCTCGAAAAGAATTGTTGTGGCGTGTACGTCTTAACATGTAGCATCTAAAGAGAACCAAAAGGAGAATTTTCTTTCGTCAAAATTTTTCAGAAAATCACGTTTTAAGGAAATCCCGCATCGTGCGAAATTATCTTGTTTTTCCTAAACAACACGTTGTAAGTCGAAAAGCTTTCATGTTGCGTGTATGTCTAAGTGTGTAGCCTCAAAAGAGAAGGCACAGGACAGTTTTCTCTCGAAAGGATATGTAAGAATACCACTTCATAAGGAAATACAGTTTTGCAGAGTAAAGGCATATACGTACGCATTGGAAACTCTTTACGAGAAGAAATAACGCATCGTACAAAATTAGCTTGTATCTCCAAAACTACACGTTGTATCTCGAAAAGAATTGTTGTGGCGTGTACGTCTTAACATGTAGCATCTAAAGAGAACCAAAAGGAGAATTTTCTTTCGTCAAAATTTTTCAGAAAATCACGTTTTAAGGAAATCCCGCATCGTGCGAAATTATCTTGTTTTTCCTAAACAACACGTTGTAAGTCGAAAAGCTTTCATGTTGCGTGTATGTCTAAGTGTGTAGCCTCAAAAGAGAAGGCACAGGACAGTTTTCTCTCGAAAGGATATGTAAGAATACCACTTCATAAGGAAATACAGTTTTGCAGAGTAAAGGCATATACGTACGCATTGGAAACTCTTTACGAGAAGAAATAACGCATCGTACAAAATTAGCTTGTATCTCCAAAACTACACGTTGTATCTCGAAAAGAATTGTTGTGGCGTGTACGTCTTAACATGTAGCATCTAAAGAGAACCAAAAGGAGAATTTTCTTTCGTCAAAATTTTTCAGAAAATCACGTTTTAAGGAAATCCCGCATCGTGCGAAATTATCTTGTTTTTCCTAAACAACACGTTGTAAGTCGAAAAGCTTTCATGTTGCGTGTATGTCTAAGTGTGTAGCCTCAAAAGAGAAGGCACAGGACAGTTTTCTCTCGAAAGGATATGTAAGAATACCACTTCATAAGGAAATACAGTTTTGCAGAGTAAAGACATATACGTACGCATTGGAAACTCTTTACGAGAAGAAATAACGCATCGTACAAAATTAGCTTGTATCTCCAAAACTACACGTTGTATCTCGAAAAGAATTGTTGTGGCGTGTACGTCTTAACATGTAGCATCTAAAGAGAACCAAAAGGAGAATTTTCTTTCGTCAAAATTTTTCAGAAAATCACGTTTTAAGGAAATCCCGCATCGTGCGAAATTATCTTGTTTTTCCTAAACAACACGTTGTAAGTCGAAAAGCTTTCATGTTGCGTGTATGTCTAAGTGTGTAGCCTCAAAAGAGAAGGCACAGGACAGTTTTCTCTCGAAAGGATATGTAAGAATACCACTTCATAAGGAAATACAGTTTTGCAGAGTAAAGGCATATACGTACGCATTGGAAACTCTTTACGAGAAGAAATAACGCATCGTACAAAATTAGCTTGTATCTCCAAAACTACACGTTGTATCTCGAAAAGAATTGTTGTGGCGTGTACGTCTTAACATGTAGCATCTAAAGAGAACCAAAAGGAGAATTTTCTTTCGTCAAAATTTTTCAGAAAATCACGTTTTAAGGAAATCCCGCATCGTGCGAAATTATCTTGTTTTTCCTAAACAACACGTTGTAAGTCGAAAAGCTTTCATGTTGCGTGTATGTCTAAGTGTGTAGCCTCAAAAGAGAAGGCACAGGACAGTTTTCTCTCGAAAGGATATGTAAGAATACCACTTCATAAGGAAATACAGTTTTGCAGAGTAAAGGCATATACCTACGCATTGGAAACTCTTTACGAGAAGAAATAACGCATCGTACAAAATTAGCTTGTATCTCCAAAACTACACGTTGTATCTCGAAAAGAATTGTTGTGGCGTGTACGTCTTAACATGTAGCATCTAAAGAGAACCAAAAGGAGGAATTTTCTTTCGTCAAAATTTTTCAGAAAATCACGTTTTAAGGAAATCCCGCATCGTGCGAAATTATCTTGTTTTTCCTAAACAACACGTTGTAAGTCGAAAAGCTTTCATGTTGCGTGTATGTCTAAGTGTGTAGCCTCAAAAGAGAAGGCACAGGACAGTTTTCTCTCGAAAGGATATGTAAGAATACCACTTCATAAGGAAATACAGTTTTGCAGAGTAAAGGCATATACGTACGCATTGGAAACTCTTTACGAGAAGAAATAACGCATCGTACAAAATTAGCTTGTATCTCCAAAACTACACGTTGTATCTCGAAAAGAATTGTTGTGGCGTGTACGTCTTAACATGTAGCATCTAAAGAGAACCAAAAGGAGAATTTTCTTTCGTCAAAATTTTTCAGAAAATCACGTTTTAAGGAAATCCCGCATCGTGCGAAATTATCTTGTTTTTCCTAAACAACACGTTGTAAGTCGAAAAGCTTTCATGTTGCGTGTATGTCTAAGTGTGTAGCCTCAAAGAGAAGGCACAGGACAGTTTTCTCTCGAAAGGATATGTAAGAATACCACTTCATAAGGAAATACAGTTTTGCAGAGTAAAGGCATATACGTACGCATTGGAAACTCTTTACGAGAAGAAATAACGCATCGTACAAAATTAGCTTGTATCTCCAAAACTACACGTTGTATCTCGAAAAGAATTGTTGTGGCGTGTACGTCTTAACATGTAGCATCTAAAGAGAACCAAAAGGAGAATTTTCTTTCGTCAAAATTTTTCAGAAAATCACGTTTTAAGGAAATCCCGCATCGTGCGAAATTATCTTGTTTTTCCTAAACAACACGTTGTAAGTCGAAAAGCTTTCATGTTGCGTGTATGTCTAAGTGTGTAGCCTCAAAAGAGAAGGCACAGGACAGTTTTCTCTCGAAAGGATATGTAAGAATACCACTTCATAAGGAAATACAGTTTTGCAGAGTAAAGACATATACGTACGCATTGGAAACTCTTTACGAGAAGAAATAACGCATCGTACAAAATTAGCTTGCATCTCCAAAACTACACGTTGTATCTCAAAAAGAATTGTTGTGGCGTGTACGTCTTAACATGTAGCATCTAAAGAGAACCAAAAGGAGAATTTTCTTTCGTCAAAATTTTTCAGAAAATCACGTTTTAAGGAAATCCCGCATCGTGCGAAATTATCTTGTTTTTCCTAAACAACACGTTGTAAGTCGAAAAGCTTTCATGTTGCGTGTATGTCTAAGTGTGTAGCCTCAAAAGAGAAGGCACAGGACAGTTTTCTCTCGAAAGGATATGTAAGAATACCACTTCATAAGGAAATACAGTTTTGCAGAGTAAAGGCATATACGTACGCATTGGAAACTCTTTACGAGAAGAAATAACGCATCGTACAAAATTAGCTTGTATCTCCAAAACTACACGTTGTATCTCGAAAAGAATTGTTGTGGCGTGTACGTCTTAACATGTAGCATCTAAAGAGAACCAAAAGGAGAATTTTCTTTCGTCAAAATTTTTCAGAAAATCACGTTTTAAGGAAATCCCGCATCGTGCGAAATTATCTTGTTTTTCCTAAACAACACGTTGTAAGTCGAAAAGCTTTCATGTTGCGTGTATGTCTAAGTGTGTAGCCTCAAAAGAGAAGGCACAGGACAGTTTTCTCTCGAAAGGATATGTAAGAATACCACTTCATAAGGAAATACAGTTTTGCAGAGTAAAGACATATACGTACGCATTGGAAACTCTTTACGAGAAGAAATAACGCATCGTACAAAATTAGCTTGTATCTCCAAAACTACACGTTGTATCTCGAAAAGAATTGTTGTGGCGTGTACGTCTTAACATGTAGCATCTAAAGAGAACCAAAAGGAGAATTTTCTTTCGTCAAAATTTTTCAGAAAATCACGTTTTAAGGAAATCCCGCATCGTGCGAAATTATATTGTTTTTCCTAAACAACACGTTGTAAGTCGAAAAGCTTTCATGTTGCGTGTATGTCTAAGTGTGTAGCCTCAAAAGAGAAGGCACAGGACAGTTTTCTCTCGAAAGGATATGTAAGAATACCACTTCATAAGGAAATACAGTTTTGCAGAGTAAAGGCATATACGTACGCATTGGAAACTCTTTACGAGAAGAAATAACGCATCGTACAAAATTAGCTTGT